>NC_134830.1:156785293-156833615 GCF_004210375.1 Tachypleus tridentatus
GTTTATAGTAATTTCAATTAGAATTTGTTCTCGTACTACATAATTTTCTGGTTCTTAATTGAATGAAGGTAAGATTTCAGGGCTATTATTTTTACCGACGAGAATCCGGATCCTAAGAAAGTCTAGAATTATAAAATCTTATCAAGTTTTATATAAATTGAATTAAATCACATAAAGTGTCATGATGGTGTAAGTAAGTTATTATTTAATTAATTTTAATTATTATTAAGGGATTTTGGTATTTCATCTTTTAAGAAAACGATAAACTATTTCATTCAAGTATTTTATTTATTTTGTTGGGGCTTGGCATGGCCTAGCGCGTTAAGGCGTGCGCTTCATAATCTGAACGCTATTCTATTTATGAATCTCCTCTTATTTCTTCAAATTGTGTTTTCTATTTCACAATTCAGTCTACAGTAATTTCAATAAGAATATTTTTTCGCATCACATAATTTTCTGGTTCTTATTGAATGTGTGTGTGTGTGTGTGTTTTTTTCTTATAACAAACCCACATCCTATTATCGCTTCAGCCCACCGAAGGAAATCGAACCCCTGATTTAAGCGTTGGAAATACGGAGACATATCGCTGTACTAACGTAGGACGAATAATAAAACTATATAGATTTGTTGTATTTTATCCCCGTATACTGATTGAATCTTTTTGTACAATATTTAACACATTGTTATAAATATGGTTTCTAAAATGCTGTTAAACATAATTAGTAAGTAGTGATTTCAAGCTACACTGGTTGATTGAAAACGCATCAAAGAAGTTAGGTTGATCAGTGTTACAAGTTGTTTTTTCTCAAGTATTCAAAATTATAAAAATATAATATCCCATTTTCTGAAGAATAGATTTGAATCAATTGCGTTAAACAAAACAGAGAACTACACCAAGCGATCCATGACTTCAACTGATGTTTGTTCAGCTCCTAACCCAACAATCGTTGTACAGCTGTGAGGAAAGGTCTTATTATATCAAAATCATACGTTTTTCATGTATTTTAAGATATGGATCCGTTAAGTTTTCTCTTTGCTTCTTCACAACTGCATACGGAATTATCTCTAAATCCACTTTATTATAATTTATTGTAAATATATACATGGGTTCGAATTCCGGTCGCACCAAACATGCTCGCCCTTTCAGTCGTACGTTAATGTGTGATATTAAATTACTATTAGTTTGTAAAAGAGTAGCCTAAGAGTTGGCATTGGGTGGTGATGACCAGCTACCTTCCTTCTTGTTTTATACCGCTGAAATAGGGACGGCTAGCGCAGATAGCCTTCGTGTAGTTTTACGCGAAAATTAAAAACATACAAACAACTGTAAATATATATATATATATATATTATCGGCACAGTATAATTATTTAATATTAACCAACTTATTCTTTTTATTGGTTAAAGAATGAATTAAGACAAATTGCCATTATAATGTTGTAGTTATTCCAAATATCCATATGTACAAACTATAGCTAAAATATATCATCAGACCTGTGTAGAACTTTGTCTTACACTACTAAATTAGGGATGGCTAGCACTGATATCCCTCGAGTAGCTTTGTGAGAAATTCAAAAAACAAACAAACAAAAAACAAGCAGTGTAAGACTAGAGGGAAGGCAGCTAGTCATCACCACCCCACCGCCAACTCTTAGACCACTCTTTTACCAACGAATAGTGGAATGATCGTCACATTATAACACTTCAATGGTTGAAAGGGCGAACATGTTTCATGGGATGGGGATTCGAACCCGAAAATCATGAGAAAGGACTGCGTTATAAACAGCAAATCCAAACCTCTTACTAATTGTATAATTTATTTTAACTTAAGAAAAGAAGCCGAAACAAAAAAATAAATTAATGGCATTTTGATTAATTTGTTTTAAGTTAAAATTAGTTATTTATTTATTATATATCATAAAACCAATTCCCTTAAGGAATATACTCCTATTTATTTGGAGCTTATTGTAAAGTAGAAGTTACAATATTTCATTTTTACCGTTTTATTAAACCTGAGAATTAGTTATACTAGACAAATACAAGAGTTCTCTTTCTTCCCCTAACGAGTTATCGGTGATTTTAGGTAATAACAGATGTTAGATTATATATGGTGGATAAATTGCAAATCGCCCACTGTGTAGCTTTGCACTAAGAAAACACGTGAACTGAGACCTTTATGTTTCTCATTGCATACTTAACATTTTGTTTAGTGTGTATCAATTTTAAGTTCTTATACATTACGCATACCCACAATAAGTATCAAATTCCGGTTTCTACTGGTGTGAAACCGCAGACAAACCGCTTTAACACGTGGGGATAAATGTCGGTCAGTTAATATGTTTCTGTCCAAAAATTATGAACTGCTTCATCACTTTACCTCCTTTTAAGTTTGTATTACTGAATTGGTTTGTTTCTTGTTTTTAATTTCACAAATAGCTACACGAAGGCTATCTGCGCTACCCATCCCTAATTTATCAATTTATGAAAGCTAGTCACCACTACCAACCGCCAACTCTTAGGCTACTTTTAAACAAACGAATAGTGGGATTGACAGTACATTATAACGCCACCACGGTTGAAAGGGCGAGAATAAATTGGCGTGACGGGGATTCGAACCCGTGACTTTCAGATCACGTGTCGAGCATCTTAACCAGCTGGCCATGCCATGCAATTAACATTAGTGTGTGTGTGTTTTTCTTATAGCAAAGCCACATCGAGCTCTCTGCTGAGTTCACCGAGGGGAATTGAAACGCTGATTTCAGCGTTGTAAATCCATAGACTTACCGCTGTACTAGCTGTGGGACATCAACATTAGTAAAAACAGGTTCAAGTTTGTTTCTTCAGATTGATTGTCGAGCAGCGTGGCTGGAAGGTTAAATTATTTACACTTCTGACGAGAAAAGTGGAACTTTGCAATATTTTCATATTTAAAGTTTCAAATACTCAATAATACTCACCTCAGTTAGCTATCACGAATTATCCTCTGCCATTACCATTTCCTCCGCCTAAATGTAGACCGCCGTTCCCGTTTGGGAATCTACCCAATCCTCTTCCGTTTCCCAATCCACTGTCGTAACGTCTACCGCTTCTTAAGCCAAACTTGGGATGATGTTTCAAGCCTAAGTCTCTGATGGCGTCTCTTCTCAACCCTTTTTTGTTGCCTTTTCCATTTCCATTATGTCTTCCAAAACCTGGATCGACGTCAAAGCCAGATAGGTCAATAACTCCTTTTCCTCTCCCTCTGTTTCTAGGACCACCGTAACCATCGTAGATGTTCCGGATGTTTTTGTTATTTCCATTTTTAGCGAAACTTCCTACAGTGAAGACCGTAGTCATCAAAAGCAGAACGAAAATCTGTAATAGAAATAAATATCAAAATCATGTCTTTTATAAAACTATGACCATTAAAAACAAACAACCTACTCGTTTGGACCTTGAGGAAATTCTGTAGACAAAAGTTATTTTACAAAAAAAACAGACACACAAACTATTACAATATAAATTAGCCTATCGTATAACATTTTTCCCGTAAAGCTTTGAGATTTTATTGTGAAATTTTCTTACATAGAACAAATTAATATAAAATAAATGGCAATAGTCAAAATCATTTAGCCTAATTTGTATTAATAATTGTAATTGAAATTACAAATGTTGATTAACTTAATGAATCTAATCAACATCAGTGTTATCTTACTGGTGTTGTGACAGATACCACTCGAGTAGCCTGGTTGAAAATTCAACATAATTCCACCTGTTTGTTGTTTTATATGATAAGAACATTTATCACAGTGCTGTTTTACTGGGAATTCTTTTATAATAAAATTGAATAACTTTCAAAGAATATTGTTATCAAATTTATATTTCACTAACAATATCCCAAAATGAGATCAGGTCTCGTATCATGAGAATTTAATTTTGTCAAATTATCTCACATTATTCTACGTAGAGGACTGCCACTTCTAATATTGAAATTATACCGTGCAACAAATACAGCTATTTGTTTCTGATGAGTTGTGTTGACGTTTGGGAAATAATTAACTTATATAATAAACTGTAGAACACTTACCACTGTCTTCATGTTCGTTGTGCTGCGATAAGGTAAAAGACGTTGATATCAGCTGACTTACTAGCTGATTATGTAAAAAGTTTACGTATTTATATAGGGAAGTGTTATGACATAATCACACTGAAGGCTCTACAACGAAATTACAAAACAGCTAATACACAAAATGCTCCTTATTAGTTTTAATTAATAACAAGAGACGTACCTAATATTTGGATTTTTCTCAGATGCATTTGCAAACGAAGATAGATCAAAGCTATAAAATGTTAGAGAAAATTTAGTAATTTTCTATTTCATACTGACGTACACTGAATGTTTGACATCATTCCAACTAATCAAGATGGTGCTTCAACTTTTAATAAATTTATTATTATATTACTAAGAAGTTTCAGTTCGCACTGAAAACTTATCATTTTATGAAAAGGAAGCGTTGATTATATTATGTGGAAATATTTGTTCATTGTAAAGTAAGAAACAATTGGTTACTGTTATTGAATTATGATTCAAGAATATTTTTCAAACTTCACTAAAACTCTCAAGGTTCAGTAAACATCAGTTAGTTACTGGTTTAGAAGTTTTATTTTCTGAAACAACGTCTTGAAAATCTTTTATTTTTCTTTTAATCCTTTAGTAAAACATTTCCAAATTGACTAAACTATTCACCGAGAATTTCAATATTGAGTTCATCAAAACTTATGTAAGAAGATTGGAGAGAAAAGAAACACTGAACATACAAACTAATTGTTGCTTTGTATCAAAAGACTGAAAATCCATAGATAAGTTACATTTCTCTCTCGCAGTTTCCTTTTAATTACATTTTAAGTTCTCCATTTACAAAACTTTGTTACGTATTACCGCTAGCACAGAAATAATCATTGACTGATCCTGTTAATAACAGTTTTCTACCAGAACTTTACAATAACGCTATCTGCATCCTGTATTCTGCATGGAGACCTTTGACAGACATAATCATATACTAACCTCACGAAAACGATAAAACTTCAGTAAGATTATTTGCCAAATGTACTTTTTTGTTTAGAAAACTCTCTATATAAACGTTCAGAAACACCGTATCCCTGTGTGTTTATTAATTAATAGTCAAATTTATTTCTATATAAATATAAATTCATATCTATATGTATGCAAGATATTTTATAACAGTCTTGCGTAAAACTTTTGGTTTGTCTCTCAACGTATTTCATTCTTGACGAGTTGACCGATCTTGACCCAACCTGGAATGCTATTCAAAAGAATCTTGTATAAATGAGACTGACACATTGCCTAAAGGCCCTTCCGAGGTTAATAGGATCCAATTCCTGTTTGAATTCATGAGAAAAACAATTTCAAATACATTTAAAACATTCTTTATTGATGTAACTCGAGACACGAAGTTTTCATCATATCGTTTGCATTTAAGGGCATCGAAGAGCTGAGTAGAAGACTTAGTGTGATAACTGATATTTAATTAAACAACATGTCTTAGGTTTCGATTTCGTTTAAAACAACATGTTGGTACTTTGTAGAACCCTTACTTTTAATTTAGTGAAGTGTGAAGGCTCAGTCAAATTTAAGAGGCTTACTTAGGCCTAACACGGAATGTTGTAAGACACTGTCATACTGTTCATTTCAAAACATTAATGGCACAATTTATTAGACTTGCCTGTTGATTTAGTAACAATATCTGCATATATTCTAATAAAATTACTGCAATGTCCGAAATAAATAAATCTGTGATACTTGGCGTCAAAACATAAATCATATTCAGAATTCTTACACTTCGTTGTAAAAGTTGAGTTCGAAATTTTTGTGACATATATTCTTATGATAATACAAAAACAACTTCCTATCAAAAGGAAAACATACAAAGTATAGCACATTAGGCCTTTTCTCAGAAAAACCACCCATCTCACTCCCTAATCCCCAGTTATTTTTTATATAATGTTCCAGAATGCTGAACGTTTCGATACCAGTGGAAGACATATCCTGAGTATACCCTTCTGGCGTGGAATCAAATCCTCGATTTTAGCGTGGTTAGTTCGTAGACGTACCGCTGTACCAGCCGGGAACAACGTGTAGTGAAAACTATCGACTTCGTGAAACAACCTTTTTGTTGTGGCAAGTTTTAATTTTTGTGTCTTTCGTCAGTAAATATGAAGAACTGCTCGCTCTTCCTATGATTTCCATACAACCTAGTTAATAAGGTTAATTGTTAAGATTTTTGTTTTTAATAACCCAAATTATTACAATCGTCTTGTCTTAAAAACATGAACCTTCTTATAGTCTTGTCTCAGGATCCAGGTTCGCCTAATTTTATTTTTTTGTACATACGAAGAATCACGAAAAACTTTGTTTTAGGAACTTGAACGATTACACAAAACATATAATAAAGTGATTTTGTTTCCCCGGGATGGGACATAATACATGTTTACCCAATAGATAAATTCCTTATATTCACACATCGTTGTTTACCAACTTATTATTGTTCAACTGTAAACTAAAACTATAACTAGTTTAGTTGTATGAATAGTTATCACACAACTTAAAAGTGTTTTGTTTCCCGTATTTTTTTCTATACTAAAACAACTCCTCTGTTTTATGAACATGGTCATTATAAAATTTAATTATTTTGTTTCTTGTGTACATATTCTCATCACCCGTGTATGTTTCCGAGTGTTTGTACTTGTATTATATTAATTTAACACAAATATGGATGGGAAGAAAACTATAAAATATGATGAACTTCGCAGAATGAACGCCAACTGCCTGTTGTGGAAACACAAGTATAGAGGACGACGTTTCAAAAGTCTTACGCCTTTCGTCTTCAAGTCGACATGAAGAAATATTTTTGCTACACGGTCACATGTTTCATCCTGAGATTTATTAATTGTAGTGACGAAGGTGGAATTTGGTTGTAACTGTAAAGTCAATATCGATGTAACATTTCTTGAAGAATGTTTATAAAAGCTTTTGATAAATATTTAGAATAAGTTATTCTATAATATAAAAACATTTATTTATAAATGATGCTGCTATCTGTTGGTACAAAAATATTTAAGATGTGTTTCACACAGGTACTTAAAAGTGTATATCATTTTCTCTTACATATCTGTTAGTTCCTATAAAAGATGTCAAAAATATTACATTTCTGGTAAACACTGTTCATCATAAACTTAGCATTATCTTTAAATGTATCAAACTTTATTCAGTTTATAAGTTGAAACTAACAACGCTGTGGAATCAATAAACGAGTCTAAATATTATAAAACTACACGAGAATGTTTTTCTTTAATAAACCCATTGATTAATTTTGTTATTAAAATAATCTTGTCAAAATATACTTATAATAAACAAGCCTAACTGAGCATTTGATTCTGTATCGAAACGTCTTCCTGATAAAGAAGAAACACACAGACAAACAGATAAACAAAAGTTTTCTTTTAACTATAACTTACACTTTATTTCTTACTTTATTCATTTTATTGTTCTTTATTTTCTGTTACGTAAAAATCAAACTGAATTTCAATGCAAAGTTTATTTATATCAAAAATCAGTTTATAGTAATTTCAATATATTTGTCTTTCATTATATAACCTACGCGGTGTTGATTGAGAAAAGATTTCACAACATCATTTCTTTCGGCGATAATCCAGATTCTAAGAAGCTGTAAAAAGAAAAACATATATCCAGTTCAATACAACTTGAATTAACGGAACAAAACTGTCGATGTTGTTCTAAGTTATTTTATTGTAACATATAAATATATAAATGTATACCAGTGGGATTTTGTGGTACAAATAATATATCACAGACGTTATTTATGAATCTTATCCTACTTCCTATTACAGCTAATTGTAAAGTACATGTTAAAATGTTCCATTCTTACCCTCTAATAAAACTGAAGATTACTTATGATGTAAAACAATAACAGTCCTTTCTCTTCTCCCAACGACTTATCAATAACTTTAGTGACTTCAATCGGTAATACCTGATGTAGGTTCTATGCGATAAACAAATTTCACATACACCATTGTGTAACTTTATATTAAATAAACAACGTGTACTGGTGCTCTAATATTTCTCATTTCATATCAATACGTTCTTCTGATGTGTATAAAATTTAAGCTCTTAAACATTACACATTACTTATAAAACTTATTATTTATATTAACACTGAGAAATTGAAAACTCTTTAAATATTCAACAATTTTAAAAACAGTAAAGTTCACAATCCAGCTTTTTACAAAAGTTAACAAAGCAGTGATGACATGGTGTTATTGTTATTAAAAGACCAGAGAATGCATTCTTTTATCATGTAAGATAATGTTCACATTAATAAAAAAGACGTAAACAAAGTCACGAATTATGAAAATTTTGGACTACTCTTTTGCTAATGAGAGGACAAGTATGTTTCATACTATAAGGATTTCAATAAACAATCCTCAGATACACGAGCCGAGAGGTATGGCCTAGTGGTTAAATTGATTAACATTATTATTAGAAAAGTGAAACTTTGAAATACTTCCGCATTTAAATGTTGATATTATTACTTATTTATACTAACATGAACATAGAAATTAAGTGAGTTGTTACTAATTACCCTCCGCCAATACGATTTTATGTGTCCAAATGTAAACTGTCATTCATTCTTGGCTCAATATACAATATTTCACTTCTTCCTCCGGAACGTGTTTGTCTTGCTTTTCGTGTTCCTCTTCTTAACCCATCTCTAAAGTTGGGGTCACGGTCAAAAACCAAGCCTACGTCTGGGTCTCTTCTAAACATATTCTTCTTGTATTTTCCATTTTCGTTACGTTTTCCGAAATCTGGTTTCTTTACAAAACCACTTTTATTCCTACATCTATTAAGAGCTCTGCCATTTTCCCCTATATATTCGTATCCACCATTACCATTGTGGATGTTTCGGGTTATTTTGTTATTTCCGTTTTCAGCTTAATTTCCTACAGTGGAGACCGTAATCACCAAAAGTAGAATGAAATTCAGTAAAAAAATAAATAATTTTTTTATGAAACTATGACCATTAAAAAAAACAAACTACTTGCTTTTTCTGTGAGGAAATTCTGTAGACCCAAAGTTATTTCACAGAGAGAAACAGTTACACAAACTTGTACGATGTAAATTAGCTTATCCTATAACTTTTTCTTCATAAAGTTTTAATATTTTATTGCGAAATGTTCAAACATAGAACAAACTATGTATAAAATAAATGGCATTATTCATGTTTAGTCCAAATCGTTTAGCCTAATTTGTATTAATAACTGTAATAGAAATGACTTATTAATTTCGTGAATGTAGTGAACATAAAGATTATTTTACTGGTATTGTGACAGATTCCGCGCGAAGAGCTTGATCGTAAATTCAACATAATTTTCTTGTTTATTGTTTTATATGATGAGATTGTTTGTCACAGTATTATTTTACTGGGAATTCTGTTATACTGAAATAGAATATCTTTCTAAGAAATATGTTATCAATTTATATTTCACTAACAATCTAATGAGATCAGGTCTCTGATGAACAGAAATTAATTTTGGTCTATTTATCTCATATTATTTTGCCACTTCTAATACTGGAATGATACCATGCACCAATTACAACTATTTGTCTCCGGTGAGCTGTGCTAGAGTTTAACCGATAAGTAACTTACAGAATAAGCTGTAAAACACTTACCACTAGCCTCATCTTCATTTCAGTGCAATGAGCAAAATAACCTTGATATCGGCTCTAAGTAAGTTCGTTATGTTAATAGTGTTCTTCAAATTTGCGAACTTTTATAGCGTATTGTAAATACGCAATCACAGTGAAGGCCACAGCTCTGAGTTACGAAACTGTTATAACCCAGATTACTATTTCCTGATTTCAAATTATACAAAGGTCATACTTTATAATTGTCTTCTTCTCCAGATGTATTGACAAGGGAATTTAAATCACAAATCAACGCGTCAAACTTTATAGAAATGTTTTCACTTTTCTTTCTGACACTGATATACTTTCAAAGTATGGTATCTGGAAATTGAGTGGAACTGAGCTCCGAATTTTAGCATTTTAATTTGAAACTTACTTCTAACAAACAGGCAACAAAATAAGGAAATTAGGATTATCCACCATTATGACTATTATAAAATTAAAAATAAAGATAGTTAATTGATGAAATATACACAAAACAAAAACAAAAAATGACCAAGAGAAGCTCAATAACAAAATTATCAGAGTGACAAAAGGCTCTCAGTCTCAACATATGGAACATAATTCATGTTATACATGAAAGAAAATTTAACAGGTTACAGGTAAAAAAACGTCTGTAACCTACGGGTTGTTGATTGAACAAAGGAAAGATTTCACATCACTTCTACCGGCAATAATCCAAATTCTAAGAAGCTGTAAAAAGGAAAAAAAAAACATCTATAAAGTTTAATATAAGTTGAATTAAAAGCATAAAATTGTCGATGTTGTTTTAAGTAAGTTATTTAATTAACTTTAATAATTTTCAAAGGATTTGGGAAGTTTATTCATGATAACGAGAAACCCACTTGAAGGAAAAATTATCTCAAGACGTTTGGTATGGGTATTAAAACTTTTATTGAAATAAAGTAGACAACAACGTTTCCACCTGTGTAGGTCATATTCAGGTTAACAAAGAGCTGCAAACTTTCTCTTTGTTATCCTGAGGAAGTTGATGTTTGAAGACAACTATACATTATTTGATTACTGTTGTAATTGGTTTCAATATGCACTATACTTTTATTTATACATATATATATATAATTTTCTGCTCATATAAGTTCAATTTCCATTAAACGTGATTATAACCGACATATAAATATATATATATACCAGTGGGATTCTTTGCAACAAATAATATATCACAGACGCTATTCTATTTATGAATCTCCTCTTATTTCCTTTCAGCTAACTGTGAAGTAGAAGTTAAAATGTTCCATTCCTACCCTTTAATAAAATCGAAGATTACTTATGCTGCACAAACACAACTGTTCTCTTTCTTCCCCCAACGACTTATCAATGACATTAGTAACTTAAATCGCTAATATCTGGTACTGGTTCTATGCGACAAACAAAGATCACATTGACTACTGTGTAGCTTTGCATTAAATAAAGAAAGTGACCTAAGGCCCTTATGTTTCACATTTCATTCCTGATACGTTCTTTAATGTGTATTAATGTTAAAGTCTTAGACATTACACATTACCTAGAAAACCAACGATTTATATTTACTATTAGAAGGCGGCAATTTTTTTAAATATTCAAAAATTTTAAAAACAATAAAGTTATCAAACTAGGTTCTTCCAAAAACTGAACACACCAATGACAATATGGGGTTATAGTTATTAAAAGATCAGAGTATGCATTCTTTTATCCTGTGAGATAATGTTCACATTAAGAAAAAAGACATTATATAAGTCACGAATTTTGAAAATGTTGGGTTAAACTTTGACCAATGATAGAGAAAGCATGATTTCAACCAGCAATCTCAGATTCACGAGACGAGAGGTGTGGCCTGGTTGTTAAATTGATTAACTTTATTATTTGAAAAGTGAAACTTTGAAACTTTTCCGTTTTTAAATGTTGATATTATTACTTATTTATACTAACTTGAACAATGAAATTAAGTGTGTTGTTACCAATTTCCCTCCACCAGTACGATTTTATGTGTCCAAATGTAGACTGTCATTCATTCTAAGCTCACGATATAATCCTATATCACTTTCTCTTCTTCCTTCAGAACTTGCTTGTCTTGTTGTTCGTGTTCCTCTTGTTAACCTATCTCTTAAGTTAGGGACACTGTCAAAAACCAAGCCTAAGTCTGGGTCTCTTCAAAACATATTCTTCTCGTATCTTCTATTTTCCTTACATATTCCGAACTTTGCTTTCTTATCAAAACTACTTTTATTCCTGCGTCTGTAAAGAGCTCTGCTATTTTCCCCTATATATTTGTAACCACTATTACCATTGTGGATGTTTCGGGTTATTTTGTTACTTCCGTTTTCAGCGTAACTTCCTACATTGTAGACCGTAATGATCAAAAGTAGAATGAAATTCTGTAAAAAGGTAAATATCACAATTATTTTTTTATGAAACTAGGACCATTAAACAATCAAGTTACTTGCTTTTATCTTAAGGAAATTCTATAGATCCAAAGTTATTTTACAGAGACAAACAATTACACAAACACACACAAACTTGTACAATGTAAATTAGCTTATCCTATAACTTTTCCCCTTAAAGTTTTAATATTTTATTTTGAAAGTTTCTTACATAGAACAGATTAAGTATAAAATAAATGTCATTATTCATGTTTAGTCCAAATCGTTTAGCCTAATTTGTATTAATAACTGTAATAGAAATGACTTATTAATTTAGTGAATCTGGTCAACTTAAATATTATTTTACTGGTGTTGGGACAAATTTTGCGCGAGGAGCTTGGTGGGAAATTCAATATAATTGTCTTGTTTTTGTTTTATATGATGAGAGCCTTTGTCACAGTATTATTTTACTGGGAATTCTGTTATACTGAAATAGAATACTTTTTTAAGAATTATGTTATCAATTTATATTTCAATAACAATGTAATGAGATCAGGTCTCTAATGAACAGAAATTAATTTTGGTCTATTTATCTCATATTATTTTGCCACTTCTCACACTAGAATGATACCATGCACAAAATATCCTTATTTGTTTCCAGCTGTGCTGGAGTTAACCGATAATAAACTTACAGAATAAACTGTAAATCACTTACCACTGGATTCATCTTCATTAGACAGCAATAAGTTGAAATACGTTGATATCAGCTGCAAGATAGTTGGTTATTAAATTCTTCAAATTTACGAATTTATATAATGTGTTGTAATGACACCATCACAGTGAAAGCCACAGCTCTGAGTTACGAAACTTTTATACCAGATTACTATTTACTGATTTTAAATTATACAAAGGTCGTACTTTATAATTAGATTCTTTTCCAGATATATTGATAAACAAATTTAAATCATACATCAACGCTACAAACTTTATAGAAATATTTTAGTTTTCTTTCTGATTGTTTGTTTTTTGTTTGTTTTTGAATTTCGCACAAAGCTACTCGAGGGCTATCTGTGCTAGCCGTCCCTAATTTAGCAATGTAAGACTAGAGGAAAGGCAGCTAGTCATCACCACCCACCGCCAACTCTTGAGCTGCTATTTTACCAACGAATAGTGGGATTGATAGTACATTATCACGCCCCACGGCAGAAAGAGCAAGCATGTTTGGCGCGACGGTGGTGATTCTTTCTGACACTGATGTACTTTCAAAGTCCAATATAGTGTTGAATAAGCCTAATGGGGTTTAAAAAATTTTGCCTAGAAGTAAACTACAAAATTATTTGTTTCCCTATTTTATAATCTCAATTATTTTATACAAAAACTTCAATTTGTTTGTTTTTATTTTACACATTATTATTATTTATTTGTTTGTCACACTTAAATTATATTAAAGATAGCGTCTCGATTTCCGATCGGATTCCACAAAAATGTCGTTTAATAAACGCAGGTGGACATGTTTTTAAATTTTTCTTCACATAAGCAAAAACGAACGATTTACGTCAATAAAACAAAAAATATCGAACAACAAAGACAGGTATAGATGGAAATGGTTAACTTAACAGGTCACTGTAATGAACTAATTAAACCAGTCTCTTCAATTAGATGACCAGAAATTTAGGAAAGTGTCCTAAGTCTCAGAAAACATTTTGATACATACCAGAATCAGACAGTCTGAACTTCATAGAGCAGGAAATAAAATGTTAGTTTTCAATTCTAAAATTCAAAATAACTAATAAAAATTATTATTTACAGTTGGAAATTGTAAGACTGAGTTATCTGAGTTAGAACAAATATTATGTATGTAGTTGAAGACAGAAAGTTAGTTCATACTTTGTACGTCCAAATATATTTGAAAACAAATAGTAGATGAAATTGGTAGGAAATTACTTCCGTACATACAATATATGAAACCTACAAATAGTCAACAGATTTATATGTATTACAAATCAACTTATGTAAAGACAGCTGCAGCAAAGGATACACTTAGGGTGTTTATAGAGATGTGTTTGAAAGCAACAAATAGAATGTTCAAATTGTATAATTTGTATATTTACCCTCAACCTTTAACTGTTCTTTAGCTCTAAGTGTGGAAATAAAAGAGAAATATATCCCGAAATGTGTAGAAGATACTCTTTGAGTATATAACACTGAGTTTTTTTTTAAAATAGAATAATTATAATTACATTATTCTATTGTTACAAAATTAAAACACCAATAACTTGGTTATTTTATGTGTAAAAGACGAAATTACCTATTCGATTCTATGCCCTAAATGAAATATAAATCGGTTTCTTTATGGAACTGATGTAATTAAATTAAAGAATAGTTGATATCTTAGATTGGTCATAACAAGTTCAGCTCCTAGCCAAGGAATTACGTTGTCCTCTTGTCTTAGAAGTAAAGCTAAATATACATAAATTCCGTTGAATATAAGAGTACCCTACTAGCAAAAGCTATTGCCTATAAAAAGTTACAGTTAATTCACAAAATAAAACTAGATTTAAATTTTAAACGACTATCAATCTTATAGGATGACATCCGAAACTTGCCCTGTTGGAGAGCTGGGTAAAGTATCAAGGAATTTTAACAACATGTACATCACAGGAGAGCTACAACGGAAGGAAGTAGATTAGATAATTGGAAGTTGACTTATTCAGTAATGATAACAGTATGTTTGGTAGTAATACTGGTAAGTATGGTGTTATACACAGTAGGTGAGAAATTGGCTTTCATGACATATTGTAAATTAGATGAGCTGTAAATTCAAGAATATAACCAAATCAGGCCTAGACAACAACAAAAGATTTTCTTACTCACAGGCCACTGAAGTGATATCCCATCTGATTTTGATGTAGAGTGATTTATGATCGCTAAACATTAATATTGAATGTGTAAATAATTGGCGAAGTTACCGAATCATAAGTTTAATATACAGATGAAAATTAATTGAATCAATTAATATATATATATATATATGTTTGAGAAACCAAAAATGAAATGTTCGAAAACAGGCATACAATAACAAGATTAGTTTCCCATAACAAATAAAACTATAAAATATTACCGCAAAACAGTTAATCAATGATGTACAAAATAAAACTCACATTACGATAGTGTTATTTCAGAAGAAGACAACTTGAGCGAAGAAGTGTTAAGTGATATATCGAAGTGCGTGTAAAACAATTAAGTAAGAGAGTTGTAACAACGTTCTCTTTCGAGACGACATTTCTGTTATGAGTTCAACATGAGAGAACTAATTGTGAAATGAAGACGAATGAGACGTGTCTTGATTGTTACGGATGGACTGCAGTTTGTTGTATTAATTAAATTTAAATAATATAACGTATACCATATTAATCACTTTGTTCTTAATTTGGAGTTTCTTTTACGGTAAATATTATATGGTTAAGTGTTATATAGCTAATGAATATTATGTGATTATGTACTATCATTGAGTGTGTTTACTACATATCATTATATCTATGAACAAGTTTATAATGAATGTATGGTATATATGTTTACATACATACCTTTATTTACATTATTAATATTAAATTGTAAATGGTGATGGATGTAAGATGTAAGGATCGAAAAAGTGAGCTTTTACGAGTAAATATTTATCAGAGATTTTTATTAAGCAAGTAGGAGTGAGGCCTCGCTATATATTTTTGAAGTCTCGTATTATATTGGTTAATAATGAGAATTGTGATACAGAATACAGTGAAGTATCAGTACACATGTGTATAAAACAACGATGATCCTAGAACAACAATGCTTGAATAAAACATGTTGAAAACGTCTCTGCTGCTCGTTTAGCGTTTAGTCTGTAATTAGTTGACGCTATCAACTAATGAGTTCAACCAAGAAGAAACTATGATAGATTGACATCACTACAGTGTGAGATAAAGCTACAATAGATTGAGGACCAACAAGCTTAAAACTTCCTGAAATGTAAACAGCTGTATTATTGATTAAATATCGATAACAAGAATGTAAGTAAAGATACAAGAAAAATATCCGGGTCAGACATTTGACCATGTAGTAATATTTCTTTTACAGCGTTTCTTTTCCGAACTGTCAACACTCGATATATATTCTACAGAAATTAACCTAAGCAATCATTTGATTCTGTATCAAATCGAGTTCCTTGAACAGGAGAAACACACAGACAGACATATTAACGAAAGTTTTCTTTTAACAATAAATTATACTTTATTTCTTAATGTATTCAGTTTATTGTTTTATGTTTTCTATTGCGAAAAAATCAAACTAAGTTTCAAGTAGAGATTTATTTCCTAATTAAGTTTACAGTAATGTCAAATGTACATTTTTCTTGCACTGTATAACCTTCGGGTTGTTCTTTGAATAAAGGTAAGATTTCAAAATATCACTTCTACTGGTGATAATCCGGATCCTAACAAGATGTAAAATTAAAAAACATATATAAAGTTTTATATAAGTAGAGTTAAAAGCACAAAATTGTATACGTTGCTATTAATAAGTTATTTAATTAACATAAATATTTTTTAAAGGATTGGGGCAGTTTATGCGGGATGACGAGAAACCCACTTCACCTATTACAAGTGTATTTTAGTTATGATAAAAGATGTTGTAGATAAGATTTATGTCTATACATTTTGTTGGAGAACAATATATTCCCGCTACTGTTATAATCGAGTGGTTTTCTAAGAGGATATCAACAATTATATTTTCCTTGCTGTTGTTCATTTGGATTTCAGTAATGGGAAGGTGTTTTTCTTACCCAACCTTTCTAAAGTTTCCTGTAAATCACGTAACAGATAAATGTCTTTAACTGTAACTACATTCACCAATTTAAAACCTAAACTTTATGTCCTTCGTAGGAACTTATACAACCGGGAGGCATGCGGACTGATACTATCATCTGTTATTCCTTCTAAAAGCATATCTTTCACTCACTGTTTTCATTCAAACATGTGTATCGCTGGAACTCTTTGAAGTCTCTGTGCTATAGGTTTATTGTCATTTAATACTGTTATGTGTTTAATCTTCTTTGTACTATCAGTGTCACTTGTCATACAAATAATATCTATATAATGTTAGTAATGTTATTGCACCTTCTTTATATTTTCTTACATATTTCCTGATAAATATTTCCCTATTTATTTTATTTTGTGGTGTCTGGTGTTTCCTATTCCTCACATTATGCTGTACTACTGCAGCTAATGTTTCTCTGTTAAAGGCCTTGACTACTACTACGTGGTTAGGAAGAATTTCTTTTCTTTCACATTTTAGTTCATGTGAACATTCACTAGTTTATTGCAACAATTTTGCTATATTAATTAATACAAATAGTATGAACTGCAGTCTATGAATAATGTGAGTGGCAGTTGTACATTGATTGTTCTTAAAGAAATCTAAAAGGTGTTATACCCAGTCATAACATATGTATCTGGTCCTGTTGCTTATTCGGTTCCTACGAAAATCTCGTTAGAGTTGAGAGTCAAGTTATAAAACGTTTTCACGTTTTTCTCTCAACGGGCCGATAACGCACGTAATGAACACTGGAAAAATAAACAATGGCTTCACAGAGTCAACCAGATACCAAGTTGATACATAAAAGAGAGACCACAAGATGTAATTTTCAAAATATAAGACGACGATTTCCAGAAAATTTCTAGATGACTGAAGATATATATTTATTTGTTACAAATGTTCTTTTCTTTTCTTTTCTTCAGTTTGTTTATATTTTTCTTTAGAAACATAATGATAAAAAATATTCTTTGTGATAAAAGGAAATAATAAATTGAACCAAGTAATAGGTACTTTTCTCCGATTTGTAAACAATTTCTACGAGATAGAAGAAAATAAATATTAATTTTGTGGTCTGCGTGTCTGAATTATGGAAAATATGTTTCTAATACAAAAATAATTTGTATGTAATTTAAATTATGAGGCCTATTAATATGGCAAAGCATGTGACGAACAGAAATGGAAACTCCAATAACAGATCTGTTTTAACCTTTAATTAACCAATCCTCTAAGTGAGTTTATGGAATATGAAGTAGGATTGGTGAGAGGTGAAGCTTTCTTTGATAATACAGTTTTTTTATTAGATACCAAGTGATCAACCCACCTATTTTTATTTTAACAAATGAAAGCAGTGAGAGAAAAGCTGGACCCGGCATGGCCCAGCGCGTTGAGGCGTGAGCTTCGTAAGTTGCGGGGCGCGCTTTCGCGCCCGAGTCGCGCCAAACATGCTCGCCCTCCAAGCCGTTGGGGCGTTATAATGTGACGGTCAATCCCACTTTTCGTTGGTAAAATAATAACCCAAGAGTTGGCTGTGGGTGGCGATGACTAACTGCCTTCCCTCTAGTCTTACACTGCTATTTGGCAATTCCAGTCCCAACGTAAAATATTTCTATTGACCTATTTTCGTCGTTTCTTTTATAACAATTAACAAAAAACAGAGTAGAAGAAGGAGCACATTGGCTTTAGTTTACGTTAACACTTTCATAATTCCTGCATGGTTACAGTCTTACTGTGATATGGGAATACCGTGTGACAATTTATTGGGAATTTGATAAGATTCATCATGACTGTTAAAACTGAAACGGTTTTATTGTATTCACGAAGTTTTGATTTAATGAACCAATAGTGATCAGACTATGATAATATATCTATTGAATAATATTTATACATATTGTCAGTCGTAATATAGGGAATATGTCATAAGATTAATTTTATGAGATTAAGATGGGTTAGTGATAACTATTCTATTTTTACATGGTTTGTGGTCACATACTCTAAGTGGACATTCTACACATTTCAACATATCTTCCTCTGATATTTCCACAGTTAGAGCTAACGAATTGTTTAAGGTTAAGGGTAAGGACATAATCCTGTATTTTTTTATTAATGTCAATATTATCTCACATGATATAAGAATGCATAGCGTGGTATTTTAATAACTATCACGTCATATCGTCACTGGTTTGTTATTTTTTGGAAGGAGCTGCTGTGTTATCTTTAATTTTCTAAAAGTGTTGAATATTTAAAGAATTTGCTGCTTTCTGATGGTTAATTCAATTTCTAAGTAATGTGTAATATCTAAAAGCTAAAATTTATACCCATTAAAAAACGTATTGGGATTAAAATGAGAAGCATAAGGGCCTTATGTCACCTTGTTTATTTAATGGAAAGCAACAGGGCTATCTGAATTTTATTTATTGTAAATAACCTACCCTTGATAATAGCGATTTAAGTCACAAAAGTCATCGATAAGTCGCTAGGAGAATAGAGAGGATAACTGTGTTTGTGCAGTACAAGTAATCTTCAGTTTTATTAAAGGGTAAAAATAAAACATTTTAACCTCTACAAAACAAGTAGCTGTAAGAAGAGGAGATTCATAAATGTAATAGAGTCTGTGATATATTATTTGTTACATTACACTACAGTGATATATATATATACGTGGTTTATATGAATATTTCACGAGAATTATATAAATAAACAAATTAAACATATAGACTAATTTGTAGTGCATATTGAAACCAATTACACAGTAATCAAATAATTAATAGATGTCTTAAAACATAAACGTCCTCAGATTAACAAAAAGAAAGTTTCTTACTCTTTATAAACATGAAGATGACCTAATAAGGTGGAAACGTTGTTCTCTTCTTTATCTTAATAAAAGTTTCAATATCCAAAACAAACGTCTTGGTATTATATTTTCACTTCAATTAAATTTCTCGTTATCACGAAAGAATTTTCCCAATCCTTTAAAAGTCATTAACGTTAATTATATAACTTACTTTTAGCAACATCCACAATATGACGTGTTAACTCAACTTAAATAACACTTTATATATGTTTTTATTTTCACAACTTCTTAGGATCTGAATTATCGCCAATAGAAATGGTGTTCTGAAATGAGAACTTTATTGAATTAACAAACTTTAGGTTTTTAGTGAAGGAACAATATATACTTGAAATTACTATAAACTTAATGTTAAATAAAAACTTTGTTTTGAAATTTAGTTTTATTTTTTCGGTAATAGAAAACAGAGAACATTAAACTGAATAAAGTAGTAAATATCTGTCTGTCTGTTTTTTCTGGTGTTTCATGAACCCGTTTCGATACAGAACTAAATGCTTGTTGAGGTTAGTTTCTATAGAATATATTTCGAATGTTAACAATTCGAAAAAAAATATTCTAGAAGAAATATTAATACATGGCCAAATATTCGACCCTGAGATTTTTCTTGTATCTGCACTCACATTCTTGTTATCGATATTTAATCAATAAGCCAGCTTTTTATATTGGAGGTTGTTTTCAGTTTGTCAGTAATCAATCCTCCGTAACTTTATTCCATACTGTAGTGGTGTCAAGATGTTACAGTTTCTTCCTGGTTCCATTCATTAATACAGTGTCCGTAGTTTCCACAATCCCTTTACAAACCTCGATAACGTCAGCTAATTACAGACTAAACGCTAAACGAGCAGCGGAAACTTTCTCAACATGTTTTATAGAATTATTGTTGTTCTATAATCATCATTGGTTTAGCTTTCACGTGGTCTACATGTTGTTGAAATTAGTTGAAGCTTTACCCAGCTCTCGAACGGGGCAAGTTTTGGATTTCATCTTATATGTTAGACAGGCCTTTAAGATGTGAATCAATATTTATATTGTGAATTAGCGGTAACTCTTTTATAGTCAATAGTTCTTGCCCGTAGGTAAATTCTTATATTTAACAGATTTCCTGTATATTTAGTTTTACTTGCTAAACTATAGAATAATGTAATCCATTGGATTTTAGTAGAACAAGTTCTAGACAATCTAAGACATCCAATATTCTTTAATTTAATTACGTCAGTTTGATAACCGAAACCGATTTATATTTCATTTAGGGCATACCATTGAAAAGGTAAGTTCATCTTTTACAGATAAAATAATCATGTTTCTGGTGTCTTAATTTTGCAAATATAAAATTATTCTATTTTTGCATAGTTCAGGATCACATACACTATGGAACCTTGTATATATTTCAGCATAACTTTCTCTGTCATTTCCACAGTTAGAGCTAAGAATGGTTTAAGTATACAATCCTAAATAATTTGAATCTTCTATCTGTTGCTTACAAAGGTATCTTTATGAAAATTCATTGTGAATCCTTTACTGCGGCTGTCTTTACTTCACTTTATGTACAATAATTTCATCTGACAGTTTATGTAATTCACTTGTACGAATAAACCATGAACTCACCTTTCCGTCTCCAGCTATTTACAATACTTGTACTGACGTAGATAACTCAGTCACACTATTTTCAACTTTAAATGATAATTGTTGATAATTATTCTGAATTCTGGCCCGGCATAGCCGAGCGTGTTAAGACGTGCGACTCGTAATTCGAGAATCGCGTTTTCGCATCCCAGTTGCCCTAAACATGCTCGCTTTTTCAGCCTTGGGGGCGTTATAATGTGACGATCAATTCCACTATGCGTTGGTAAAAGAGTAGTCCAAGATTTAGCGGTGGGTGGTGATGACTAGCTGTTTTCCATCTAGTCTTACACTGCAAAATTAGGGACGGCTAAGGTTTCTCCTCCTGGTTGGGGGTTGTGCAGTGAGCTAACAATCTGCTCACTTAAAAAACCAGCCTGTTAATGAATCCGCAAGCGATTGCGGCCCTATGTTCCTTCACGGAATCGAGAGGCATAATAATAATAATAATAAATATATTCTGAATTCTAGAATTGAAAACTAACATTTTAGTTTTTGCTTTTTGATGCTCAGATAGTCTTATTTTGGTAGGTATCAAAGTGGTAGTAATGTTTACTAGGGCTTAATGATACATTTTTAATTTCCTTCTCATGTAATTCAAGTGTCTGTTTTAATTAATTCATTATAATCACATGTTAAATGAAACATTTTTATAGATACTTGTTTTTGATTTTCTGTTTTCTTCTTTAATTCACGTAAATTATCTGTGGTTGCAAAAATTTCAAAATATTTCCACCAGCGTCTATTAAACCACGTTTTGGAGTTCGATCGGAAAGCTATCTTTAATATTCTTTAAATCTAATAACAAATATTCTATCTTAACAGGATATTGTTTATCTTTGGTATTATAATTCTTAATTAATATTTCCTATAATATCATTACTGAACATAAGATAGCTGTTCCGAAATTTGTCACATGAAATTGAAACTGTCATCGCAACTAACATGACCACTCACGTAAAACGATTTCTCGAACAATATTAGTTCTCGTAATCAAACTATTAATCGAATGTACTGTGGAAACGGTATATTTTCAGCAATTATCCACTTATCTCACGATAATATAAAATTTCCTTCTTCAAAAAAATCATGCCCATCTTACTCTCTAGTGGTACAATACTCACATTCTTTACCGCCATGTTTACACTCATCTATATAATAATTATCTTTGTAAACCTGCAGATACGTCAACTGCTAAAACATATAAATCTTATAATCACAGACACATATTTATATAACTCATACAGTAATGTCTATATACATCCTGTATTGTCTACGTAATTCTAATTACAGCTATGCATTTAACTTTATACATTGTTAAAAGCTCGTAGTGCACCACTAGTTTCGTCACTAAAGCTGACATTAACTCTATTAATGTCGTTTTTTTATCCTAGGTACAACTACTTGTCGGTTGAAATTCACTCGTCTTTTTGTAGGGGGTAAGGATCACTTCTGGTTGAGTTGGTACATGAACACGTCATGTAATGTTATAATCATGGGTTACAGTATCAGATTACGTCGTTATAGATGTTCTTCAGGTGATGTACTTAGGTACATGGACTTTGACGTCACTAAACAAGCTAAACGTGGAGTAATCTATGTCAACAATTTCATCACCTAATATACGGCATTAACGTTCTCTAACTTTTAATTTTCTATCTCGGCTTTACTTATCTCTTCATCGTCATTAGATAAATCTAGTTTATTCGAGGAATCAGATTAAACCTCAATATTTTTTTGTCAATCATCTAGTTTTCATCAGTCATATATTCGTTCTGATAGGGTTTCCTTTCCTTCAGTTTCTTTAATCTTTTAACACGTACCAGTTTGCTTATATCTTTCTTCAGAAACATAATAATAAAAAAATGTTCATCGTGGTAAACGAAATAAGAAATTGAACTAAGTAAGAGTTTGTTCTCTTCCTGATTTGTAAACATTTTTTATGTGATAGAAAAAAATGAATATTAATTTTGAACCCTGTTTATCTAAATTATGGAAAATCTATTTATAAAACCAAAATAACTTGTATGGAATATAAGTTATTAGGCCTAGATAATATTGCAAAAGATCTCAGGAACAGTATTAAAAACTCCTTATGCAATGATATTATTGGGTCACACTATCACGTGACATTAACAGATCAGTTTTAAAACGTAATTAGCCAATTCTCAAAGTAAGTTTATGAGATATGAAGTAAGATTGGCTACAATAAAATCTTTCTTTCATAATATAGCTTATTTATTAGATACCATGACATCTAACGACCTATTTTTATTTTACCAAATGAAAGCAGTAGCTATCAGCCTAATAAAGTTCACAATTGATGCTTTATTACATTTACGGTCAGAAACCGTTATTAGATTTGATTTTATCATAATTTCAAATTAACATCTCATTACTCGAGTGGCATATATTGTTTGAGTAAAACAAGGTGGCGCTATATTCCACAAACATATTAACAGGAAACTTGCATCAATCAAATTCAGATTTTCTAAATTCCAGTCGCAACTGAAATATTTTTATTGATCTATTTTCGTCGTTTCCATTTTAATAGTTATTTGAAACAGTATGGAGGAACGAACTCACTGGCTTTACTTTACGTTAACATTTCCATATTTCCTTCATTTTTACAGTTTCATTGAGATATAGGAAAACAGTATGACATTTTATTGTCGCGTTTAATAAGATTCATCAAAACTGTTAAAAGTCAAACACTTTATTATATTCAGTAGCTTCTGATCTTAATTAGTCAAGTGATTAATAGAGCTAGAATAATAAATAGAGCTAGAATAAGAATTCTATATATTAATATCGATAATATCCCATAAGATCTAAGTTATTTCTAAATAAGATATCAAGCTGATAATGTAAAATAATTACAATGAAAAGTGAATAAAAAGAAAACTGATAAACATTATAACATAAATATTTACTTCACATGAAACATTAGTGTTAGTTCTATTAATTTCTTAAACTTTGCATTTTCTGTAGAGTTCCTCAGAGATTTTTAACAAGTACAAGAGTTTATCAAAAGAGTACTACAACCACACAATATGTGCATAATATGTGTTGCTGAAGGCGTGTTTCTTTTCAGACCGGATTATAAACGGCAAATATAGCTGAAGGAATATTATTTAAGTTAGCCTTTTGATACATAATAACTTATGCACGTTATAAATTTAGTATATTACAGACATTATAATAAAAAAGTTAACAAAACTAACCTTAAAAAAGAATGGAACATGCCATACGAAGAACATACCAATGTTTCGAAAACATGATTTTAAAGTATTTCAAACATTTGAATTGATTTCAAATCAGTTTATTCATTTTTTAACAACTATGAAGTTAAACAATTATGCAGATAAAGGTACTTGTTTAACGAGAACGTGAGTTGTTAATCATATATGCTATACCAACTGGGAAAAAACTCTTATGATATCAATACCTATCAATAGAAAATAGCCTTTAAAAGGTTTTTTTATATTCATGTGTGTGTATACTTTCATTAGAGCAAAGTCACTTCGGGCTATCTGTTGAGTCTTACGTATATTCAGTTGTCTCTACTGTGAAACATAGAACATTATGTAATAGGAAATAACTGTTGGACGAATCGTGAAACGTATAATTTAAGTAAAATCAGAACTTTACACATAATGACAGAGTTATTTGTTTCTCTTCATTACAATCTTAATTATTTAATGTGAAAACTTTTATTTGTTTTCTATTTTATCAATTTATTATTATTTATTTATCTATCTATTATACTGAAACGTTCCTTTTGTGTTTCGATTAGATACAGGTACGTTATGTTATGTAAAACTTTTCTTCTGAGTTTAGGTTAGGCTGCTTTTCATTGACAGGAAGTTATTTTATAACAACTTTTATCCAGTTGGTATATCATATATGACTAACAACTCGAGTTCTCCTTATATACGATTTTTATGTACGTGATTGTTTCAATTAAGAGCTGTTTAAGATTAAATAAATAGACATGAAATCAATGCAAGTGTTTAATATACATAATTATCTTGTTTCCAAGTCATTCATACGTGCTTTGTAAAGTATGTTATGTTGTTCTTTTAAGGTTAGTTTCACTTACTTTATTGATTATAATGTCTGTAATATATATAATTTATAATATCTATAATGTATGTTGTATCAAATGGCTTCGACAAATATTATTTCGCAAATAATGTTTATCGTGTATAAATCTGTCTCAAAATACGTTTATGAGATATGATGTACGATTCGCGACAGTAGAAACTTCATTCATAATACAATTTTTTACTAGATACTATGACATCTAACGACCTATATTCATTTTAACAAATGAGAGCAATGGCTGTCAGTCTAATAAAGTTCACAGTTGATGCTTTACCATCAGACTAATTAAACATCGCTTTTGATACTACCATCTACAGTCAGAAATCATTATACGATGTGATTTTGCCATAATCTTAAATTAAAATATTTTTAGTCAACAGACACATACGTAAAATAAATCATTTTTATTTCCTTTTATATTGTCTGAGTCACACTAGATGGCACTATATTCCTGAAAAAATTTATTGAAAACTTCCATTTTTTTTAACTGAAATCCTAATTTCAAAACATTAAAACAAATAAACTTAAATTTATAGATTTCTACATTTTTTTGCAATTCCATTCCCAACATATAATATTTTATTGATCTATTTTCACCGATTCCTTTTGAATAAATTTCTGAAACAGCTATACTTTACTTTAACACGTCCATATTTCCTGCATGGTTGCAGTTTTACTATGATGCAGGAAAACAGTTTCATATTTTATTGTTGTATTTAATAAGATTCTTTAAAACTGTTAAAAGATTTAGGAGTCCCCTGCTGGTACAGCAGTACGTCTGCGGATATACAACGTTAAAATTATGGGTTCGATTTCCTTCGGTGGATTCAGCAGATATCCTGATGTGGCTTTGCTGTAAGAAAGGACACGCACCCTCAAATAGAGGGACAAAAGTTTGGTTCTCATACGCTGGTTCAGTTAATTATGAAGCAAAACTTAAACAAATACGAATAATTTATGTAAATGAAAGATATTTCTGAAAAAAAGTCCCATTCGAAAAATACCTTTTATTCTGTTTCGTTCAACATCCTGGGACAATATACAAAATTTCATTTGGGACGAGTTGAGGGGGTGGATGGTTTTTTCCGAGAAACGATTTAGCAGCTGTGGAGGCCTATGAAGATACGATATGGCTCTTAAATTTTTTGTAGATTACTAGAGCATCATAATCCAATTTCGAGAAACATACAAATTCAAATTGAAAACTTCATATTTCATCTTTGTTATCGTGTTACTCTTTAGCTGCCACTTGGGTAGAGACCTCGACTCCTAATCTGAGGGTCGCAAGTTCGAATCCCGTCACAAGAAATATGGTCGCTCTTTCAGCTATGTGGACGTTATAATGTTATGTGCAATCTCATTATTCGTTGTGAAAAGAGTAGCCCAGGACTAAGGGTGGGTGGTGACGACAAGTTGCCTTCCTTCTAGTCTTATACTGCTAAATTAGGGATAGCTAACGTAGAAAACCCTCGTGTAGCTTTTCACGAAATTCACAAACAAACGAAACTAAACCAACTCTTAACCAAGTTTTAACTCTATTTCTAAAGGATACACCATCCCAACAACTGTAGAGAATGTTAACTATCAGTATCAACAAACGTCAAAACAAAATTTGAATGATTATTTGACTGTTGTTAAGCTGCGTTTCTTTTATTAGCTTTTTGTTTGCGTTTAAGAGGCTTTTGCACATTCAGTTCTACGTAACAATGTTAGTTATTTTGACAACAAAGGTTTATGTTACATCGTACGTCGTATTCAATATAACCGCGGAAATAACTTGTCCTTGTGAAAGTTTCGATACTTATGTTATAAATTCATTACAAACGACATTTACTTATGTTCATTGTGGTGGATATATCTCAAGATTGTTGATGGTTAAACACAAAGCTACGCAAAGGGCTATCTGTGCTTTGCTCACCACGTGTATCGAAAGCCGGTTTCTAGTTTTGTAAGTCCGCAGATATGTCTCTGTGCCACTAGAGAGCGATATATTTCACGAAACAAAAAAAAACTCACTGAAAAGTCCAATTTAATTATCGTGGTAATGAAAACAAACGTACCAGGCAGTAGATTGGGGTCTACAAAATATTAAACCGAGGTACCTTTGCTATTGTTATTAAAGTTAAGAATTTTGAAAAGGTGAAGACGAAACATATCCAGTTTAACGAAATATATATTTTTTCGTATTTTCATGACTAAACACCAGTCGCACCAAACATGCTCGCCCTTTCACCCATGTGGGCATTATAAAGTGACGGTCAATCCCACTATTCTTTGTTAAAAGAGTAGCCCAAGAGTTGACAGTGGGTGGTGATAACTATCTGCCTTCTTACATTGATAAATTATGGACGGCTAGCCCTCGTGTAGCTTTGCGCGAAATTCAAAAACAAACTAACTTATAACTATTCGTTATTTAATTAACTTCTTTAATTAGTTCATGGCATACATTGTTTTACCTTTTATTAATGGATTGTAATCATGTGTGGATTGAGATAAAGCTTGCTTTGAACCTCTACGTTGTTATTTTTTGGAATATTTTCGTTAGTTTTATTAACGACAAAACCGTAGGTAAAACAAAAATATCTTCATAAAGTTGTTCTTTCTTCTCATTATTGTATGTTATCTTTCAAGTTCCTGAAACAAAGATTTTCGTGATTTTTCGTATGTACACAAAAATATCATTAGGCTCACCTGGATCCTGAGATAAGAGTATAAGAAGCTTCCTGTTTGTAAGACAAGACCATTATAATAATTTGGGTTGTTCAAAGAAAATTCGTTACCATTAACTTGGTTCTATAGCACTCGTCTGAAGAACGAGCGGTTCTACCTCATATTTACTGACGCTATACTCGCTTTACTTTGACCTTCGCTGATAAAGCGGTAAGTCTACGGAGTTACAAAGCTAAAATCGGAGGTTCGATTCCCCTTGGTGGACTCAGCAAATAGCATGATGTGTCTTTGCTATAAAAAAACACAAACACACACACTACCCGTTATAAACCTCGTGACGTCATTAAACAGGGACAGGAAACGAAACATAAATATGTAAGTCAACATATATTCATTCACAAAAATGTTTTGTTCCTGTTGACATGAATCCTAACTGGATAGTGTTGCTGTACTGTTCAAACAGTTCAGTTGGTTGTTTCAAGTAATGTACACAAATACCGAAGGGTCTACTTGGGATATTTGTTCAACAGGTTTCGAAATATTCAGTATCATGGAACATTATATAAATTTTAATTGCTAATTAGGGGTGGGATGTGTGATTCCGCTGAGAAAAGGCCTAATATTCTATACTTTGTATGTTCTCCTTTTAATACGAAGTCGTTTTTATATTATCATAAGAAGATATCTCTCAGAAAAATCAAACTCAACTTTTACAACAAAGTGTAAGAAACCTAAGTGTGATATATGTTCTCACGTCAAGTTTTAAGTATGACAGATTTAGTTTTTTCGGACATTGCAATAATTTTATTAGAATATGCAGATACTATTACTAAACCAACAGGCCAGTCTAATAACTTGTGGCAGGGATGTTTTGAAATGAACCATATGAGAGTATCGTATAATGAACGATATTACTTTAAAGTCACACCTACAACTTTGTGGTTAGGCTTAACTAAGTCTGTTAAATATGACTGAGTCTTCACATTTCACGAAATTAAAAGTAGGGGTTTTACTCAGTGCCAACATGTTATTTTGAACGAAATCGAAATTCAAAACAAGTTGTTTAGTTAGATATCAGTTATCACACTGAGACTTCTACTCAGAACTTCCTAGTACACTACGCCCTTGACATTTTTCTAAACGTCTAAAAGTATTTGACCCTTAAACGCAAACGATATGCTGAAAACTTCGTGTCTAAAGTAACATCAATAAACATACGCATCAAGTGAATTGCTACATAACGAGAGAAAAAAGAAAACGTAAAATTACCTAAATATTGTTGTCTGGTAATCGAAATCGTTAATATCATGTTTAAGAATTGAACAAACCGAAGAGAATTTGAAGTAGATAATAATATCATTTGAGTATTTCAATACTTTTATTTTTGGAAAAAAAACTGAATGCAGTAATGAAAAAGTGAAAATGTTTGTTTGTTGGTTTTTGGAATTTCGCACAAAGCTACTCGAGGGCTATCTGTGCTAGCCGTCCCTAATTTATCAGTGTAAGACTAGAGGGAAAGCAGCTGGTCAACACCACCCATCACCAACTCTTGGGCTATTCTTTTACGAAACAATAGCGGAATTGACCATAATGTTATAACGCTCACACGTGCTGAAAAGGTGAACATGTTCGATAGCCGTGTTTGGGATCCGAGACAAGCACATTATGTAATAGTCGAACGCTACCTTTCTATCAGTTCACGCCATGTCTACGTGTTTAATAAAATATTTATTGTTTGTACTTCACGCTGTCTTGTTTTTTTAATATTTTAAATAAAAGTAGATCAGCCTGGCATGGCCACGTTGTTAGGGCGCTCAACTTGTAATCTGAGAGTCCAGGGTTTGAATCCCCGTCACTCCAAACATACTCTCTCTTTCGAACCTAGGGTCGTTATAACGTGATTGTCTATCCCACTTGCGTTGCTATAAGAGTAGCCCAAGTGGTGATGACTAGCTGCCTTCCCTCTTGTCTCATACTGCAAAATTAGAGACGGCTAGCGCAGATAGCCCTTGTGTAGCTTTGCGCGAAATTCAAAACAAACCAAACCTTACACATAACATAGATAAGTTGATATAAATACAGCTATATAATTCCTTACAAGTTTTATTATATACATGTCTTATGAACTTGACAACTTTAATTAAGCCACTTTAAGCGTCTTTGCTATCAATCACAAGTCACATTAAGTAAATTATATATATATAAAGTAAGGTAATTTTTTACATTCTTTTAGCAATAGATTTTAACTGAAACATATCTTCATACCATACTTGATAAGAACAAAATTGTCTAAGCAATACAAGTTGAAGAGAGTTTTATTATAAAGGTCAAGAAACTTGTGAATGTCAGGTATACAAAACTATCTAGTACCGTGAATGTCATATAACAAGGGTTGATTTGATTTGATTTGAATTTTAGCGCAAAGCTAGTCGAGAGTTATCTGAGGTAGCGGTTCTTAATTTCGCAGTGTAAAATAGGCAGAAAACAGCTAGTCATCACCACTCACCGCCAACTGTTGGGCTACTCTTTTACCAACGAATAGTGGGATTGACCGTCAAATTATTTCGGCTCCACGGCTGAGAGGGCGAGCATTTTGGTTTCACTGGGACACCAACCCGCGATCCTCAGGTTACAAGTCGAGATATAACAAGGGAATATTAACTGTTACAGACGTTTTGTTACCTATATCCTGTTTCATTTTCTTTCATGTATAACATGTATTATGTTACATATGTTGAGACTGAGAGACTTTAGCCACTCTGATAATTTTGTTATTCGGCTTCTCTTGGACTATTTTTTTTTAATTTTTTAATAGTCATAATCGTGAATAATCCTAATTTCCTTATTTTGTTGCCTGTTTGTTAGAAGTAAGTTTCAAGTTAAAATACTAAAATTCGGAGCTCAGTTCCACTCTGTGTACAGAACGCAGATCGCCCATTGTTTGTGCTTGGGTTCAAAAGTCACCAATACATTGTTTTAATACCTTTGAAATATAGATCAATAACTTGGTTTGTTTTATATTATTTGTTTATGATCAGTATATTTGTTTTATATTTTTTTATTTATGATCAGTATATTTGTTTTATATTATTTGTTTATAAGAAGTAGATCTGTTTTCTGTTGTTTACTTATAATTGGTACATTTTTTATATTGTTTGTTTATAATAATAACAAATAATGAATTTAAGAAAAACCAAAATAAACGTAAAAGTAATCACTTACGTCGGTTATTTTACTTGGAGGGAAATGAAGGTTTTTTTATTCATTGTTTATATTAATGTTATGATTATCAATACCCCAGCGTTTTTTTCGTCAATTCTGATATCTTATAACATTAAAATTCAGACTTCGAAACCGACAATAGGTGAGAAACAGGTAGATATTATGTAAAAACTTTACATATAACGGCAAACAAATGTAGCATTAGCTTATTACGGCTTCATAATAAAAATAAAGTTAATTTGCTCCATAATATTTCTTTAAAAATTTGGAAAACTAAATTGTATATCTTTGTGGCTATTGTTTAAAAAGTAATGAGAAATATTTCCATTTCTCTAATAGTACTAACAGTATTTCTTTAATCACTTAGATAAGTACTCCAGTTACTCAATTAATTATCTTAGTTTCGTCTCAACTTCTTGAGTTGTGTAGTTAGACCAAGTAGTCGCTGACGAAGCTATGAAATTTCACAGAGGAAAAAAAAAAGCCTCCAATGTGCAAGGGTCCAACTAACTGAAACGTACAAATAGTTTTAAATAGATTTTCAAGTCTTTAGATAATCACTCGGTTATTAAGCAACTTCTTCACTCTGAAAAATTTATTTTAAAAAGACATTATTTTCAAAAAGTTTTTAAAAATCAACAAACCAAAATTTAATCATATCCTCACTGTTATTTCACTCCAGTATACATTACCTGCCTTTTCTTGTTAGCTTTCCAACGAATACATTTTAATATCCTTTACTATCTTGTACGTCATGAAGAATGATATGAAGATATGTTTTAGTTAACAACTATTTCTAATACATAAAAGTGCTGATTGTATCCTTTGCTACAGGTGTCTTTACATAAGTTCATGTGTAATACATATAAATCTATTCACTATTTGTAGGTTTCATATATTGTAAGTACGGAAGTACACCCCTAGAAAATTATAACAACTAACAATAAGTACGTTAATATCTGTATATTACTAAATAAAAAGTTTACGGTCAGGTTTTCCAGAGTTCTAGTATTAAACTCTGTGATTTGATTCTCCGCTTTGGTCAAGGTTGAGATAGTCCAGGATGTAGCTTTGTATCAAAACAACAAAAACATCAATGAAACTGAATTTTGTAATTATATTTCATGTTCCATACTCTAGCATCTCATACACAATACAGTGAAATTTCAAAAAGGTAAATTTGTAAGCTGAATTTGTCTTCGTATCCATGACGTAAGCTTTTGTAATAACTTACATCAAACAAGTATGGTTTATTATTGTTACATCTCTTGATGTTGGTAAGTAGGTATATTAATATCAACAATGTATGAACTAATCTATTTATCATCTGGTCATTTTCAAATTCTCAAAAATTATCTGTCCTTTGTCATTTTTATTTAGGAAAGTCTTAGTTTCTCTCTTAAGAAGTTCAGTTTTTACAAACTTGCTTCGTTTCCTTATACTGATTGATATATTTTGAAAAAAAAACTTGAATAACGAAATTAATTCAATTCGTTTATTAAAGAGAAACCCACGTGTAGTTTTATGATATTTAGGTTCATTTGTTGATACCACAGTGTACTAGATTTCAACTTCTAAACTGAATAAATTTTGGATACATGTAAAGACAGTGTCTTGTTTATCATGTATAGTTTTAACAAGAAATGTAATATGTTTGAAATCATTTATAAAAATTTGTGGTATTATATGCTGAGAACATTTGTCACAGTGCTGTTTTACTGGGAATTTTGTTACACTAAATTTGTATATTTTTCTGAACACTTTGTTATCAATTTTAATTTCATTAAATATATCCTATTATGATACTTGGTATCTTATCATCAGAAATTAATTTTAGTCTAATTATCTGGCATTACTCTACATGAAGGACTGCCACTTCTCTTACTGAAATGTTACCATGCAACAAATAATTATTTTAAGTGAGTTGTATTGATGTTTAACCGATAATTAACTTGTAGAATAAACTGTAGAACCCTTACTACTGTTCTTATGTTCATTGGACTGCGATTTGGTAAAATACGTTGATATCAGCTGTTAGTTAGTTGGTTATGTTAAAAGTATTTTTCTACTCTTCGTATTTACATAATGTGTTGATATGACATAATAACACTTAAGGCCATAGCTGTGAGTTACGAAACTGCTATGATGAAACTTTTTACTCATTGGTTTTTAATCAAACAAACGTCGTACTCTATAATTAACTTTTTCTTCAGATGTATTGGCAAACGAATATAAATCAACGTCATAAATTTTATAGCAATGTTTTTAATTTCTTTCTGATACTGATGTATTTTCAAAGTCCGACATCATATCAAATAATCATAATGGTGTTTATATCGTCAGTTCATACTAAAATAAATTACAGAGTTTTTGTTTCTCTTCCTCAATATTTGAATTATTTGTTTTCTATAATATCACTTTATTATTATTTATTTATCTGTCATACTGAAACGTTCCTTTTGAGTTTAAATTAGGTACAGTTACGTTATGTTATGCGAAAGTTTCCTTCTTAGTTTAGGTTAAACTGCTTTAAGTGAAAAGTTTACAAATGAATATAAATAAATTTTCCGAACGCTTTATTGACAGGAACTTATTTTATAACATATTTTGTTTAGTTGGTATAGCATGTATAATTAACAACTAATGTTCTAATTAAATACGATTTTTATGCACGTTAAAGTTTCAATTAATAGCTGTTTTAAGATTATATAAACAGATCTGAAATCATTACAAATGTTCAATAAACTTTACTCTCTTGTTTTCAATTCATTCATACGTGCTTCGTAAAGTATGCTCTGTTGTTCTTTAAAGGTTAGTTTCACTAATTTTACTGATTATAATGTCTTTAATATACTTAATTTATAATATGTATAATGTATGTTGTATCAAATGGCTTACGTAAATAGTATTGCACAAACTATGTTTATTGTATATAAACCGGTTTGAAAAGAAACACGTAGTCAGCAATAGATATCACATATGTATTGTGTAGTGTTAATACTATTATTATAAATTATTCTGCTTATTGAAAATTTCTAAAGAACTAAATAACAAATATAAAGGTAAACAATGTAACAAGTCTAACACAAATGTCTCATGTGAAATATAAATGTGTGTTATAATGTTCATTAAATTTTCATTTTATTCACTTTTTATCAGTATTATTAGCCTTATATCTTGGTTTGAAATAACAAAAATCTTGTGTGACATTTTCAATATTACGGCTTGTAATAAGTATAAATCTTATTCTCAATTAGTTATATTAATCACTTTATTAATTATCAAATTCTGATCTCCATTGGTTGATTAGATCCGAATCAAATGCGTATAATAAAACTATTTGACTTTCAACAGTTTCAATAAACCTTATTAAACTAGACAGTAAAATGTCATACATTTTTTTCGGTATCGAAGTAATACTGTCGCTATGGAGGAAGTCTGGAATTATTATCTCAAAGCAAAACCAAAGTTTACATTGTTTCACATTGTTTTATTTAATTATTGAAAAGTAAAAGTTTAAAATAGGTAAAAAATATAATATGTTGGAAATAGAATTTCCAAAAAACGGAGAAATCTGTAAACTTAAGTTATGTGTTTTAAAATTTTCTTAAACCATAATTTCATTTCGAAAAGGAAAGTTGTCCTCCAAGAATATAGCGTCATCTATTGAAAGTCACGCACTATAAAATAAGATAAAGAAATTTATTTCGCTATGTACCTGTCGAGAAATGAGATTTTAATTTAAGATGATGATAAAATCCCATCTGATAATGATATCTGACTGTGGATGGCAGTAAAGCATTAATAGTGACTTTTCATTCATCTTACGGACAACGATTTATTTGTTAAAATGAAAATAGGTGGGTAGATGTCTTATTGTATAATAGAAAAAACTTTTTTATGAAATCGTGCTTTGACTGCAGCCAACTCTACTTTATAATCCATAAACTAACTTTGAGGTTTGGCTGATTAATAATTAAAATTGATCTGTTGATATCATGTGAGTCTGTGGTCCAATAATATCACTGCACATGGAGTTTTGAATAATGTTCCAAAGAGTTTTTGCAATATTACATAAGCCTGACATGTATGACATTTAAATGAGATATAAGTTATCCTGATTTTCAAAACAGATTTTCCATAATCAGTGATGACGAGAAAATTCACTTGTAGTGAAAAATATATTTCTTAAAACGGCTGGTTTGGGTTGAAACAAATTTTTATGTAGAGGAGCGAACAACATTTCGACCTTCTTCGGTCATCGTCAGATTCACAAAGAAAGAAAGAGGTAATTGACCGATAGCTGACCACATGTTTAAAGGGGGTTGTTTTACTAAGTGCAGAAATGTAGAAAGCGTGCTTAGATGTTTGAATACATATTTTTTGACAAACATCACTCCAACATTATTTATAAAATACAATGTGATAACTGCCACGACTTCTATATTGAAGGAACAAGTAGAAAAATGAAAACCAGATTCAAAAAACACAAAAAGTCACCTGATTACGTTTTCGAACACTGAAAATCAAATAAACACACCATAACCGAACAAAACACCTAAATACTAAATAATAAACAAACATAAACAAACGCAAAATCAAAGAATTCTTACTTATGCAACATCTCAAACCCAAAATAAACCAATACAAAGGAACACCTTTATACCTATATTCTTTGTGAACCTGACGATGACCGAAGAAGGTCGAAACATTGTTTGCTCCCCTACATAAAAATTTTTATCAACCCAACCCAGCCGTTTTTGAGTAAAGATTTTCCATGATTCAGATACGCAGACTTCGAAATTAATTTTTATTTTTTCTATGACGTGGAAATTGTTTAAAAACAGGCTGAAAACAAACTCTTACTTAGGTCCAATTTTTACTTCGTTTATCACGATGAACACTTTTTATTATTATGTTTTTTTCAAGAGCAATGTAAAGAAACTGAAGAAAAGAGAAGAAAATTGATGAGAAACGAACATGAATCATCATTCATCTTGATATCTTTATGTGAAATACTCGACTTTTATTCCTAAAACTACGTGTTGTGGTCTATCTTTTATTTATCAACCTAGTGTTAGGCTTAAATTGTGTGGTCATTGTTTCTTTATCCAATCTTTAATACGTACGTTGCTGCCCCGTTCACAGATAAAGCATGAGAGCTGGTAAGGTTGGGCTACGTTTCATGCTTTGTTGTTTGACTATTTCAAAATATATGAAATTCTGCATATTTCGATTGTCAACCTTACAACATACAAAAACACTTTTAAATATCCATAAAGAAGCCAATGATGTTCTTTGTAATTGACCTCATTAAGAAGAAGTTCGAGATTTTCGTATGAACAAAATGAGCAGTAGGAACAGATACATATATGTTACTATTGTGTGGAACATCTTTCAGACTTCTTTTGGAGGAATCAGTAAACAAACACCATTCACTCTGCTCATTTATTGCAGCTCATAGTGTTGGTATTAATTGTGCAATATTAGTGCAATAAACCAGAGAACCACATTGCAAAAAATTATAAAATCTTTTTCATTATATCTGTACCAGTAATGTGATATTCCTAGAGGAAGTAAGCTCTTAACATAAAACCAAAAACTGGTAGAAACTGGAAAATCTTTTAAAAGGTTCAAATCTATCACCAAATCAATAATTTCATCTTGTGTGAAAAGATATGGTTCACCAGATGTTTCAGGTTGAAAACACACTTTATAATCATTTCTAATGACATTAAATTCAGAATCAGATATTACTGTATCAATAGTGTCTGTTGAAATAAATGCAGCTACATCGGGTCTTATAAGAAAATGAAGTTTTAATAAGAAATTTCCTTTTTATTCCGAGTATTGCAACCTTGCATGTTTTTGAGAAATCTTGTAATGTTTTGTCATTGTTTCCTTACAACAAATTTACTACAAATGTTATATAATATATTTGGGTCATTTACACGACCTGTCGCTGCCATAACGACTAACAAATAAAACTGAAAAGAAAAAGTATCAAAGTACACGCACAATCAGATACTATCCAGAAAGGACCCAGCATGGCCAGGTGTGTTAAGGTACTCGACTCGTAACCTAAGGGTCGCGGGTTTGAATCCCTGTTGCACCAAACATGCTCGCCATTTTAGGCGTGGGGGCGTTAAATGTGACTGTCAATCTCACTATTCGTTGGTAAAAGAAGAGCCCAAGAGTTGGCGGTAGGTAGTGATGACTAGCAGCCTTCTCTCTATTCTTACACTGCTAAATTAGGGACGGTTAGCGCAGATAGCTCTCGAGTAGCTTTGCACGAAATTGAAAAACAAACAAACAAACTCTTCAGAAATGACACATCAGGAGCCTGTTATTCGTTTATATACTAGCGGTGTGTTTCTCATGGGTACTATAATAATCCATGAGACTCTCGTTTTACAATTGGTCTAGAGATATCTACAACATCTGGTTGTCAAAATTTTATGAATAGCGAAATGTGACTTGTATTCAATAGAAATGTGTCACTTTCGTGAAAGTACATATGACACTTTTCTAGAAATCTGCACTTGATGGAGAAAAATGGTTATAATTTATTGGATTCAGCGAACAGGAATTACTGTATTACATAGCAACATTTTAATACAATAAAACCATTGCAGGTCTCTGTTGTTCAGTAATACTTAAGTAATTAAACTTATTATACTGCTATAATAATAAGTTATGGGAAAAAATGCAGCATGAAAATATTTTGTTTCCTTGTAATTGAGCACAATACATGTTTACCCAATAAGTCATTTTATTACATCATGTTGTTTATCAACTTCTTATTAGTCAGTAATAAAATGAAACTATAAACTAGTTTAGTTGAATTTGTAGTTATCACACAACTTTAATATGTATGTCGCTTTTACTTGTGTATTTATAATGATTCCTCAATATTATAAATATGGTTCTGATATGGTGGTAAAAACTTATACATTTTATTTCAGAAAGTTTATTCTAAATGATTATTTAATTCACATATTTCCTAAATATGAATTACATTATGAAAACAACACAATATAAAAAGTTGTTTATTCTTTTACTCTTTTTTTTAATAAATAAAAACCTTTTCATGAACATTTTATCATCTCTCGTATATACTTGTGTTGACCAAACGTGTTAAGGCGTGCGACGCGTAATCTGAGGGTCGCGGGTTCCCATCCCCGTCGCACCAAACATGCTCTCCCTTTTAACCGTGGGGGGTTATAATGTGACGGTTAATCCCACTATTAATTGTAAAAGACTAGCCCAAGAGTTGGCGTTGGGTGGTGATGACTAACTGCTTTCTCTCTACCACATTCTACTATTTCATGGAAAACATACCCTGTTATCTTTCGAAAGTTTTTCTTTAATGTAATAGGAATTTCTGTGTATTTTAATGTTATGGTCAAATATGCCTCACGATAAAACCAAAGAAATTGACAATTTGAAAAAGAAACGCACTTAAAGAAATATTACAACATGGACAAATGTTTGACATGGAGATTTGTAATGACAATTGTAAAAATTTGCGGGTGAATAAAGACGTAACATTTCTCGAAGAATATTTCTAACAGTTTTTTTGATAAATTATGTAGACTAAAGAAAACAACAAATATATATATATTATACTGCCATCTGTTGAAACAAAAATATTTTGTCTCTACAACAGTCCAAATATGATGCATATAAATCTCTTTACTATTTGCAGGTTTCACGGATTGTAAGTCTAAAGGTAATTTCCTTTCAATTTCATCTAACACTTTTTCTAATTTACTTGTACGTATAAAGTACGAACTCAACATTCTGTCTGCAGTTACAAACAATTCTTGTACTAAATTAGTTCCACTATTTCCAACTGTAAATGATAATTGTTGTTAGTTATTCTTATAGTTCTTAATCAATCCTTCCCGTAATATCCGTACTAAATATAAGATAGCTGCTCCCTGATTTGTCATATGAAATGACGTCATATTTTCCAAACCGTTGTCATCGAAACTAACACGACTACTTACGTCAAAAGATTTCTCGAACGATATTAGTTCTTTTCGTAAAAACTATTAATCGAACATACTGTAAAAATGGTATATCTCCGAAAATTATCCATTTATCTCCTGATAATATAAAACTTCCTTCTCCAATAAAATCCATATTGTCGCCATATTTCCATTCATCCTATGGATAATTATCGTGGTAAACCATCAGATATGTGTACTACTGACACATATAAAAACAAGTGTCTAATGATCACACACACATACATATATAACACATACAAGAATGTTTATACAAGTCCTATATTGTCAACTTACTTCTAATTACCGTACACATATGTAATTTTTCGGTCTCGGTACAGCTACTTGTGGATGGAATTTCATTAGTCGTTTTGTAGGAGTAACGATTATTGTGGTTGAATTGAAACAGGACCTCGTGTTATAAGGTTATAATCAAGTGTAACAGTATCAGCTTACGTCGTTCGACACGTTCCTCGGAAAAAATAGACGTTGACGTCACTAGACACGCTATACGTAGGGTCATCTATGCCAACACTACGATCACCTAATACATGGTATTAAAGTCTTCATCATGATAAGATAAATCTTGTTTTTTGTAATCATCAGATTCGACTCCAATACTTCTTTTTAGTTTTCTGGTTTTCATCAGTCATATATTCGTACTGATATTGTTTCCTTTCCTTCAGTTTGTTTAATCTATTAACATCTACGAACTTTTCTATGAAGATCTTGAATCTCAAAATTGATTAGACTTGTTTGTTTAAGGACTTTAAAAGGGCCTTTCCATTGTTTTACGTGTTTATTTGTATCTCATTTCTTAACAATAGGCGTATATAATAATAGTTTATCTCGTAATTTCACAACATTAGTTTTTTATATGCTTGTTCCTCACTACGTTAAGCAGCTTTTGTTAAATGTTTGTCAGTCAACTCTGATGTAAACTACATTCTTTCTTATCGTTTAGTGTTGTAATCATAATCTACTGCATGATTAAATATTTTAGGAGACATTATCTCTTCAATAGGCAGCAGTACATCTTGCTATTTGAGAAAGGACTTTGCAGAGTAGACTCATTTTCATCACTTAAGTAATAAATGAACCAGCGCATCCCAAGTTTTCTGATATTTCTCGTAGTACTGAGAGATTATATTCTACTGAATCATTCTACTAATACTATAGCAGCTGGATAAAAAGCAGTTGTTTCTGTTTTATGGGCAATTAACAACTGACAAATGTCTTTTATTAACTTGGAAACGAAGTTAATATCCCTATCCGTTACTAAGTACTGGGGTACATAGTGTCTAGCTACTATGTTATTTACAAATGTTCAGCAATCATTTCCGTTCTTTGATTAGACAAGCATACTGGCTCTGGACATCTACTTCACTTGTGTGCGGCTACTAACACGTATTTATTTTCTGTGTATGAAGTAGGTAATGGACCTAAAATATTCATTGCCACAATCTGAAATGGTACTAATAAACTTGGAACTTGTTGTAATGCAACGTTTGTAAAGTGTGGTCGTGTCTTTCGTTTTTGATATTCTATGCCTGAATCACAATAATCTTTAATATCCTAGCGCATATTTAGTTAAAATAACCGTCTATTTATTCTCAGGTATGTTTATGCAAAAGCTAAATGTGCTACAAAGTTGTATAATGATATGTTTTCCTAACCTTCGTCTTTAGATTTTGTGGTACGACTATCTGTAAAAACTTATCATTATCAATTCTTTACATAAGATATATGAGTCTTACCCGTACTCTGTATCTTTTCCCTGTAAGTTGTTTATTTAATCATCTTTAATTTGTTCACTACTCACATTATCTAAATCCCAAATTATTTATAATTTATTCTCATTTTTGGTTTTGTTTTCTCCAATTTTGTTAATAGAGTTTTCTGTTGTGTTTCTTCAGCAATCAAGACGTGTCCTCATTCGTCTTCATTTCACTATTAGTTCTCTCCTGGTCTTCTGTAACAATCAAGACGTGTCCTCATTCGTCTTCATTTCACTATTAGTTCTTTCCTGGTATTCTATTTAAACTCATACAAGAAATTTCTTCAAGGAGTGGAACGTTGTAATCACTCGCGCACTTCACTGTTTTAGACGCACTTCAATTTCTCATTTAACATTTCTCCGCTCACGTTTTATTCCACTTGAATAACATTATCGTAATGTGGGTTTTCCTTTATCTGTCATTGATGGTTTTTCGGGTAATATTTCAAAACATTTTTTGTTATTGTCTCTGGCTAATTAATATTGTCCTTCTACACCTGTTCTCAAACTTTTCATTCTTAGATTCTCAAACATATATATATATTAATTGATTCTATTAAAATGTTATATGTATGTTTAACTTACGATTAGCTTACCTAACCCATTAATTACGAATTTAATAATAACATGTAGCTATTAAAATCACTCTACATCAAAATCAGATGGGCTTTCGTTACATAATTCAACCACTTCAGTGCTCTTTGAGGAAGACAACCTTCTGTTGTTGCCCGGGCCTGATTTGGTGTTATTCTTGAATTTAAACAGCTCATCTAACTTACAACATATCATTAAAGTAAGTCTTTCACGTCTTGTATATATCACACCTCATACTAGTATTACTATGAAAAACATAATGTTTTCATTACTGAATCAGTCAACTTCCAATAATCTCAGTTACTTCTTTCTGTTGTAGCTCTCACGACGTCTACATGTTGATGAAATTTCTAGATACTTTACCCACTTCTCGAAGAGGTTAAGTTTCAGATTTCATCTTGCATGTTTGACAGCTCAATGAAGTTTGACTCTACAATTATATTCTGAATTATCTGTAATTTGTTTGTAGACAATAGTTCTTACCAGTCGGGCACTCTTATATTTATCGCACTTCCTGTATATTTAGTTTCACTTCTAAAACTGTAAGATAATATAATTCATTGGCTGTGAGCAGAACAAGTTCTAGCCAATCCAAGATATCAACTATTCATCAATTTAATTACCTCAGTTCGATAATCAAACCGATTTATATTTAATTTAATATCAATAAGAAGAGTTCATCTTTTACATATAAAATAACGAAGTTCCTGGTGTCTTAATTTTGTGAAAATAAAATTATTATATTTTTACACAATTCAGGGTCACATACTCTAATGAGACCTTCAATACATTTCAGCATATCTTCATCCATCATTTCCACAGTTAGAGCCAGCGAACAGTTTCAAAACATTTCCACCTGTCTATTAAAACACGTTTTTGTGGGTTCCGAAAGGAAATCAAAATGCTATCTTTAATATCTCTAATTCTAATAAAAATCTTCTATCTTAACAAGATATCGTCTAAGGCCTCATAGTTCTTAGTTAATCCTTCCTGTAAGATCCTTACTAAACATTAGATAGCTATTACCTGATATGTCATGTGAAATAACGTCATATTTTCCAAACCGCTCTCATCGAAATTAACACGACTACATAACATAAAATATTTCCCAATAATATTAATTCTTCTCGTGATCAAACTATTAATCGAACATACTGTAAAAATCATACATCTTCGAAAAATATCCACTTATCTCCTTATAATACAAAATTTCCTTCTTCAATAAAAATCATACCCGTCATACTCTCGTTCTGTGCCGCTATGTTTCCAATCATCTATAGAAAAATGACAGAAGTAAAACTACAGATATGTTTACTACTAAAACATATAAAGACAAGTGTCTTATAACCACACACATATGTATGTATAACATATACAACAATGTATAGACACATCTTATATTGTCTACTTATTTCTAATTTCAACTTCCATATGGCTTAACATATTGTTAAAAGGTCCTAGCATACCACGTGTTTCTTCACTGGAGCTAACATTAACTCTTTATTATTAGTTTTGCCTTTTTATTTGTTTGTTTCTCTCCATGTTCAGAAGGTTGTGTTAAATGTTTATTAGGAAACGGAAAGGCTAACTGCATTCTCTGTAATAGTTCTTGTAATCGTGATCTACCGCATGATAAAATACTTTTCGGGTTATTATTTCTTGTACTGAATAGGGATCAGTACATCTCTACCATGTAATGTAAAGAACGAACTTTCCAGAGTAGACTCATTTTCATCACTTATGTAATAGATGAACAAGCTCTTCCCCATTTTTGTGATCTTTCTCACAGTATTGAGAGATCATAACTTGCAAAGTTCTGTTAAATCTTTTTAATAATACGGTAGCAGCTGGATGAAAGCAGTTGTTTCAGTTTTCTGGACACCTAACAATTGATAAATGTCTTTAACTAACGTAGAAACGAAGTTACTACCTCTATCCATCAGTAAGTACTGGGTTACACCGTATCTAGCAATTATGTTATTTACAAATGATTCAGCAATCGTTTCCGCTTTTTGATTAAGCAAGCAAGTTATTTATTAACTCATCATTATTTTGTTCACAAATCTCATAATCTAAATCACAAATTATTGGGCCAAAAACTCAATGATACTAACAGATCAATTTTAATGTTTAATTAGCCAGTCCTCAGAGTGAATTTATGGCATATGAAGTAGGATTGGTGACAGTCGAAGCTTTCTTTTATAATACAGTTTATTATAAGATACCATGACACCTGCCCATCTATTTTTATTTTGAGAAATGAAAGCAGTAGCGGTAAGACTAATTAAATTAACTGTTGGTGCTTTACTATCATCTATAGTCAGAAATCATTATTAGATGTAATTTTATCATAATCTTAAAATAAAATCTCAGACACACACAGAAAAAAAGTTTTTTAAACTCTTTGATCCACACTAGATGGCACTATATTACAGACAATGTTTGACAGGAAATATTCATTTATCAAATGAAATAATGGTTTCAGAACATTTAAAAAAAAAGAAAACTTAAATTTATAGATTTCCCACTTTTAGCAATTCCAGTCCAAACATAAAATAGTTTCTATTGACATGTATTCGTCGTTTCCTTTTCAATAATGAAATCAAACAGTGTTGCAGAACGAGCTCTTTGGCTTTACTTTACGTTAACACTGTAATAAATCCTGCATGGTTACAGTTTTACTGTGATATAGTAAAACAGTATGACATGTTATTGTCCAGTTTAAAAAGTTTTATCAAAACTGCTAACAGTCAAACAGTATTAATATATAATCTAGCTTCTGAGCTAATGAACCAATAAGAATAAGAATCTGATAAAAAATTTAGGGATTAAAATAGGTAATTGAAAAAATCATTTATACTTGTTATAAGCCGTAATAAAGACAATATGTTAAAAGACACATGTTATTTTTAAACAAGATATCAAGCTAATAATGTACAATAACCCTCATTAAAAAATTTTATAAAATGAAAAACTGAAAAACATTATAAAACACATTTATACTTGACATTAGACAATGGTGTTAAACCTATTACATTTTAACCTTTTCGTATTTTATATTGTTACTTAGAGATTTTCAACAAATATAACAGAATCTAATAATAGTGTCACATACACACTATAAGCGTATAATATCTTTTGCTGACTACATTTTCTTTTAAAACTTGATTTTTTACGACAAACATAAATTGCGGAATACCATTTACAAAAGCCTTTCGATACAACATACTTTGTAAACATTATAAATTAAATATATTACAGACATTATAATAAATGAAAAAAGTGAAACTAACCTTATAAGAAAAATAGAACATACCATACGAAGCACGTTTCAATGACTCGGAAACAAGTTAGTAAAGTAAATTAAATATTTAAATTAATTTCAGATCTGTAAATACAGATTCTTAAACAGTTGTTGATTAAAGAAATAATGTGGATACAGATACATATCCAATGAGAACATGAATTGTTAATCATTCATGCTATACCAACTGTAAAACAGTTGTTATTAAATAAGTATCTGGCAATAAAAATTAGCGTTCGGAAAGTTTATTTATATACTGTTGTGTTTGTGTGTTTTTATTATAGTAAAGCGACATCGGTCTGTCTGCTGAGTCTTCCATATATTCAGTTGTCTGTACTGTGAAACATAGAATAATAAATAAAAAGAAGTAATTATTGGACGCACCGTAGAACGTATAATTTAAATAAAATATTTAATTTTCACTTAAATAGCCTTAAACAAACTCAGTTATAAAGTTTCACATAACATAACGTAACTGTACTTGACCTAAACTCCTTTGGAATGTGACAAATAAATAAATAATACTAATGTGTATATAACAAACATATTAAAGTTTTCACATACAATAATTCAGATTCTAGCAAAGGGAAACAAAGACAAACTAGCGATATAAACACCAAATGCTTGTTCAGCATGATATCGGACTTTGAATGAACATCAGTGACAAAAAGAAAATTAAAACATTTGTATAAAGTTTACACCGTTTATTTGTGATTTAAATTATTTTATCAATACATCTGAAGAAGATAGCCAATCATAAAGTACGACTTTTGTATAATTTAAAATCAGTAAGTAGTAATCTGGGTTATAACAGTTTCGTAACTCAGAGCTATGGCATTCACTATGATTGCGTCATAACAACATATTATATAAATTAGTCAATTTGAAGAACACTGTTAACATAACCAAATAACTTACAGCCGATATCAAGGTCTTTTTGCTTATTGCACTGGAATAAAGATGAGGCTAGTGGTAAGTGTTTTACAGCTTATTCTGTAAGTTACTTATCGGTTAAACTCTATTACAGCTCACCGGAGACAAATAGTTGTATTTGATGCACGGTATTATTCCAGTATGAGAAGTGGCAGAATAATGTGAGATAAATAGACCAAAATTAATTTCTGATGAGCGTGGTTTGAAATTGAACATAATACTTCTTGTTTGTTGTTTCATTTGTCAAAGTGCTGGTTTACTGTTAATTCTTCTATACTATATAAGAATTCCTTTCTGAGAATTACTTCATCAATTTATATTTCACTAATAATGACCCGAAATGAGATCAGGTCTCTTATGAACAGTAATTAAATTTGATCTAATTATCTCATATTATTCTGCGTAGAGAAGTGCCTCTTCTCACACTGAAATGATATCATTCAACAAATACAACTATTTGTCTCCGGTGAGTTGTGTTACAATTTCACCGATAATTAACTTATATAATAAACTGTAGAAAATTTACCACTGTCCTCATCTTCATTAGACTGCGATAGGATAAAAGACGTTGATAGAAGCTATAAGTTACAGATACGATAGAAAGTGTTCGTATTTCTGCGTCGTGAATAGTTTTTTCCTCATAACTTAAAAAGTGTCATGATTAGGATAATGAAAGTATAGTATATTATAAATATTATATCAACACACATCTACATACATTTCTATGTATATTGAACGACATATAAACTGTTTATAAACAAATAATCAAATGCTAGAGGTGCAGAAAGTGTTCGTGCGTCTACTTTAATGGTCAGTTGTGCAGCCCTTCAGGTGAATTACTTGGCACAATCTCTCCTCATAGCCCTCCATGATCGTTTGACAGTACACGACTAGTGTTTTCTTCCATTCTTCTTTACAGAAGGCCTCCAATTCATGCAAGGTTTTCGGATGACGTTGATGAACTCTGATCTTCAACTCATGCCAAACATTTTCAATTGGGTTGAGATTGGGTGACTTCGATGGCCACTCCAGAACGCTTATATGATTTCTCTGCAACCAGGATTGCACATATTTCGATGTGTGATAAGGATCATTGTCGTGCTGGAAGATCCAACATTGTCCAAGCCGCAAGTTCCGAGCACCATTCATGATATAAGTGCCTAATATATCAACATAGTCTTCTTTTTTTCATGATTTCGTTGACGCGGTGAAGGCTGCCTACATCAGAAAATCTGAAGAAGCCCCATAGAATGATCGAGCCACCTTTGTATTTAACAGTAAGGACGGTGTTCCCTGGAAGATTTCGTTATCCCTTCTTACGGGAAATATTGCGAATATCATTGTGACCAAAAAGTTCGATTTAGTCTTGTCTGACGAAAGACGAGTATTCTTGCATACCTCAATCGTTCTTCTAAATGAACAGGCTTTAAATATGGATTTCTACGTGGACGACATGTTTTGAACCCAGAAGAGAGTTACGTGTTCCTAACTGTAGAGGTGCTTACTTCAACACCAGTTTCCCTTACCAGTTTCTGTATGTCATTACGTGTTAAACAAGGGTTCTTACTAACGTTTCTGAGAACCTTCCTCTTGGTTCTTTCTGAAATTTTGGTGGGTCGTCCAGAACGAGGGAGATTAGCAGTTGATTCTGAGAGCTTAAACTTGGCAATTATTCTTTGAACAATAGATTTCGGCACATTAAGTTGTGTATTAACACCGGAAAGAGATACACGAGACTTGCATTTTACAATAATTCGGCTCTTTAAATCACTGGACAGTTTATTCCTGTTTGCCATAAAATAATTTATAGTTGTGTTAAAACATGAACTTCCTCAAATTAACCAAGAGAAAGTTTTCAACTCTTTGTCAACCTGAAGATGACCTGAGAAGGTGTAAATGTTGTTCTCAACTTAATCTCAGTAAATGTTTTAATACCAATACCAAACATCTTAAGACACATATTTACTTGAAGTTGGTTTCTCGTCATCACCAATAAACTACCCAAATCCTTTGAAAATAATTAAATTTAATTAAATAACTTACTTATTACAACTTCGACAATTTTGTGCTTTTTATTTAATTTATATGAAACTTTATATATCTTTTTTTTTTAAAGCTTGTGAGGATCCTGATTATCACCAATAGAAATGATGTTCTGAAACCTTGCCTTTATTGAATTAACAACCTGAAGGTTATAATAGTGCAATAAAAATATATTCTTGAATTTACTGAAAACATAATTTTGAAATAATAAAATTCAA